>NC_134234.1:234955896-235003396 GCF_965152275.1 Natator depressus | reverse complement strand
CCACAATCGCCACGAGTTTTCAAAGATAATTGCCAATGGCTCTGCAATCACATCAACCAACTCCCTCAGTACCCTTGGATGCATTGCATCTGGACCCATGGACTTGTGCATATCCAGCTTTTCTAAATAGTCCTTAACCTGTTCTTTCACCACTGTGGGCTGATGACCTCCGCCCCATACTGTGCTGCCCAGTGCAGCAGTCTGGGAGCTGACTTTTTCTGTGAAAAGGGAGGCAAAAAAAAGCATTGAGTACTTCAGCTTTTTCCACAGCATCTGTCATTAGGTTGCCTCCCCCATTCAGTAAGGTCCCACACTTTCCCTGACCTACTTCTTGTTACCCTTCACATCCCTTACTAGCTCCAACTCCAGTTGTGCTTTGGCCTTCCTAATTACACCCCTGGATGCTCGAGCAATATTTTTATGCTCCTCCTTAGTCATCTGTCTAAGTTGCCTCTTCTTATAAGCTTCCTTTTTGTGTTTAAACTCCCCAAAGATTTCTCTATTCTGCACATCGGGATGGTTCCTGTACCCTCAATAAGGCTTCTTTAAAATACAGCCAGCTTTCCTGGACTCCTTTCCCGCTCATATTAGCGTCCCGGAGGATCCTGCCCATCAGTTCCCTGAGGGAGTCAAAGTCTGCTTTTCTGAAGTCCAGGGTCCATATTCTGTTGCTCTCGTTTCTTCCTTGTGTCATGATCCCGAACTCGACCCTCTCATGGTCACTGCTGCCCAGGTTGCCATCCTCTTCTACTTCCCCTACCAATTCTTCCCTGTTTGTGAGCTGCAGGTCAAGAGGAGCACAGCCCCTAGTTGGTTCCTTCAGCACTTGAACCAGGAAGTTGTCCCCAACACTCTTCAAAAACTTCCTTGTTTGTCCATGCACTGCTGTATTGCTCTCCCAGCATATGTCGGGGTGATTGAAGTCCCCCATGAGAACCAGGGCCTGTGATCTGGAAACTTGTTAGTTATCTGAAGAAAGCCTTGTCTACCTCATCCTTCTAGTCTGGTGGTCTATAGCAGATGCCCATCATGACATGACCCTTGTGGCTCTCACCTCTAAACTTAACCCAAAGACTCTCAACAGGCTTTTCTTTTCATCCTGAGCTCTGAGGAATCATACTGCTCTCTTACATACAGTGCAACTCCTCCACCTTTTCTCCCCTGCCTGTCCTTCCTGAACAGTTTATACCCGTCCATGACAGTGCTCCAGTCATGTGAGTTACCCCACCAAGTCTCTGTTATTCCAATCACATCATAGTTCTTTGACTGTGCCAGGACTTAGAATTCTTCCTGCTTGTTTCCCAGGCTTCTTGCGTTCGTGTACAGGCACCTAAGATAACTAGCCGATTGTATGTTGGCATGGTCCATAGCAGTGGAGGGCAACCTGTGGCCTGTCGGGATAATCCACTGGTGGGCCATTAGACAGGTTTTTTACATTTGCACAGCATCCCACAGCTCCCATTGGCCAGGAATGGCAAACTGCAGCCACTGGGAGCTGTGGGCAGCCGTGCAAATGTAAAGAAACTAGCGGCCTGCCAGAGGATTACCCTGACAAGCCAAAGGTTGCCCACCACTGGTCCATAGTATTGAGCTATAGGATGCTCACTTAAAATTACATTCATGTATTTATTTGTCCTCTATGCAGTTGCATATTTTTACATATCAAGCTGGGTGTTGCTGTTAATCAATAGGTCTGCATGGCTGATTGTCAGAAAATAATACAATAATGCAGTAGCACACAAGTGAGGTTTGGCCAACAACTTACATGTCAATAGAGTCAACGTTGCATCATGGAGTCACCTACTAATTTGTTAGACTAGTATTTCCTCATATGGCCATTCTGCTGATGGAACTATTTAGACACTGAATAGCAACAAAAGGCAGACCTCTAATGCCACATTTCACATGACACCACGAAGTAGTAACCCAGCACAGTCAGCTCATACTCATCCTTCCAAGTCCAAATGCTGCCACTTGTCCTTCCAAATCTTTTACTGATTGTGCTAATGCATAGTCTCTGGTGATGGAGATGGCAACATATTCTAATTCTTTACTTGCTAAGCAGGTGTAAAAATCAATTTCAGTGCAGAGAGACGGAACTACTGTTGCAGAAGGACACTAGATGCTATCAGTTGCTCTGTTACTGGAGTCTTAGAGATAAGGAGGTAGCTAGGCCACAAGATCTCACAACTGGGAGCAAGATCAGTTCTAGATACTTGTAGGGGACACTCAAGCATAATTAGAAAAGAGGGTCTTTTCATGCAGTGGTTCCTATAAATGTGTGTTCTAGAAAATATAAATCAATGCATCAGATGTTGAACATAAAAAAAAGCTTAAAGCAACAAGGAAATTGCTGTGATGGTAGAATTAGAGACACTATAAACAAACAATGTTATCAAGCAGAGCTGGTTGAAAGATGACAATTGTTTTTTGTAGGATTTTTTTTTCAAACCTGTCTGCAATTAATGGAAAAAGGGGTGACAACACTTTTTTTAAAAAAAGGGGGAGAAATGTATATTTTTTTATTTGAAAACTTGAACAATTTCAAATTATACAGTTTTTTCCATGAAAAATTTCAGATAGGAAAAAAAAGTTGGAAAAAATGGTCTTCAGTAGAAAACAATCAATTGGCTCTACCACTTTGAAAACTGCTTGTAGATGGCTTTTTGTGAGCCCACCCCCTTTTGTAATAAATATTTTTTAAATCCACAGAAAGGAGGAGAGCAGCAGGAGGAAGCTATACGCTATAATCTCTGTTTCTGTCAGAGAAAAGATCTGAGCAGGGGATATAGCTGTAGCTTCCCAGAAAGTGTTAGTTGTTTCTGAGCAGATTCAGTTGCAGCTTAAAGCTGGTGTGGAAGCCAAAAATAAAGACAAAGAAATGGCTGCTGGGTTGGAGATATGAGGCAGTGCCCCCTAATGGGAAGGGAAGGAGAAAACATCAGTAGGCAATGTCCTGAAAAAGGGAATATGGGAAATGGTAGCACCACCATGACCCATTGGTGAGGAGAAAAAGGGAAAGAGAATTGGGCGATTTGAGAGGAAAGATCAGTCAGCCAGCCATTAGAGGACCTAGTGCTTTTTTAAGTTTTAAGTGCAGGCTTTTAAGTTTGTTTAGAAGACAGAAGCTTTTGAACATGGGCTGAGAGAAAATTCAGTTTTCATTGTAGTTCTGTCTAGACAGTTGAGGTGTTCAGGGGATATACTAAATTGTAGGACACACAAGATTAGAAATGATCTCTGAAACAATGTGGGTGGGTATGGATTGCAATAGATAGACTTTTAGTTCTGATGCAGATCTTATAAGTTTTATTCTGTGAATGGTGATGTAGAAGTAGAGGAGGTAGTTTGACTATGCAAAATACCTTTATTTTTAAAGTTAATTAAGAGGATTTAAGTTCTTTTTAAAATGGTAGCTTGCTGATATATATGAAATTTACACTTTGGAACCCTGAACAATAGAATTGTATTCCTGCTTTGAAAGTGACTAAGGTGGTCAGAAAGCTTAAGGTTCAGGATCTAAATACAGTAGCCCTGGATTTGACTCATTATAATGTTTTCAGATTTTTTTTTTTTTTTTGCAAAGCGTAAGTCTGAAATGTGGGAAAGATAACCACCCATGCCCACGTTGGAGAAGTATCTAGTTTTTATACATACGATGCAAGATGCCTTGCCTGCTAAATGCTGTGTCAAGTGAGCTTGCACTTCCAACTTACTATTATTTAGGTTAACATCTTAATGCTAGATCATGTGGCTGCTTTACCCATCTCTTCTGTAGATCTAATGATGAAGTAATAACTCTCGTAGCAGATACTTCAGTGCTCTGTGGAGACTGCAAACTCTCTAGACTAGAGTTCCCAACCCACCTTGCAAGAGATGATTTAAATATGTTTTCTCATTTGGATATAGGAATGAAAGTAAGAATGATGAAGTTTTCCTAAAGGTCTTTACATCTACTTACTTGTAACTTATATCGTGTCTGATCTTTCACACAACAAAGATTGGGACAAAACAATGGTAAAAACTATCGCTTGGTTTTGAACAAACAGATTATTTCAGGAAGGAATTCTATTGTTGCCCTTTGCGCCTTGTAAAAGTGCAATATTGCTTCTTCATAGAATGTGCCTCTAGACTCAGCAGTCTCCTTATGGACATGAAACATTCTACACCTTTGCTCAAAAGGAACTGATGTCAGATGTTAGTTACAGGTTTAAACTCCTTGATGCACATTTCTGACTGAGCAATGGTTTGATGAGATTTGCTGCTTAAAAAGGAAAAAACCCTGAACACTCCTATTATGAAGATGAGATGCCATTATATTAAGGTTCTATCAAAGATCAAGACACAATTTCAGGCTGCTGTCTCAAAAACTAATACCTTAATTGGGCAATCTGACCAGTCATCTACAATACTAGCGTGTTGTACATGCTAGAAGGCAGAGAGGCTGCTGAGGGGGCTGAAAGGGGTGGAACAAGAGCTAACCAAAACACTTCATGCAGAAAGATTTCCTGCTGAAAAGCAGAGTTTTGTCAAAACCTAAACTTTCCTTGGGAAAATGTCAATTCTGATTTAAAAGTTTGGTTTCCCATGGGAAACTTAATATTAAAATGAAAGTGTAAATTCAAAATGTGAAGATTAATTCATTGATTCAAGTTGTCATTTCAGTTTACCGCTTTTTAAAAAGACGAAGTCAAAATGAAAATTATAAATTGACATTTTGATTTAAAATTTTGTTTTGCTTTCTTGAAACTGAAAAAAAAATTAAATGGATTTTAAAACAGAAGTTTTAGTTTCATGCCCATTTGAAGCTTCCTATGAGAACTGAACTATGAAAACAATTTAGAACGAAGGGTGTTTTTTCATTCAAACTTTCTTGCAAGGAAAAAACCACCTCTTTCTGACTAGCTCTACCTAGAAATGAAATTATGTAGAAGTAATTTTAAGCTGAATAGAATCAATAAATGGAGATGTGATTTCACATTCCAATAGACCTTCCATGGAAGGTTGTTGGAAACCCCGTCACATGTGTCAAGTGAACACGGGACTGGACAAACACTGGAAAAGATATTCTAGGGAACAATCCTGTATAGACAGTGGTTAGAAAAAAGACGATCAGCATAGGGGATTTCCAGCTCTAATACATAGAATACTAAGAAGGTAATGTTGCTGTGTACCGTAGAAAGGTTTTCCTGAGGAAAATCTAGCACATCTGAAATGGCAGAGAGATAGCCAAGTAGACCTGTGTCTGAACATTCATTTCTAAAACATACCCATGCTCTAGACTACAGGTGGAAGATAATAATGAACTTTTCCTGGTCATGATTTTTTTCCCTTTCAATAGCCATTGTGATCGTCTCAAAACAGAAAGATTTAGATCCAAAATAGGATCCTGGAATCTACCAGGACCTAATGTGACTGGTAGAAGTAAGTGAAATTGGAGTACTTGGCTCCAAGAAGAAAGATAATGGATGCTCTTTCTTTCTATTTTGAGTTGTGTGTAACACAATCCGTGAATGGGTTGTCTGTTGGGAATGCATTGGGGACCTCTGCATTTAAAAGCATAAGCCTCTACAGCCTGACCTAAGGACAAGGTCAGTTGACTAGGTGGTAGTAACAGATTCAAAAGTCCCAATGGACTGCCTCTCAAATTTCTTGATCGGTAGGTTTTCTAATTTCTACTAAACTATACCTACTAGTATTGTCAGATATAGGCTACATCTACACTTACAAGTGTACATGCCATGCATTATTGAGCCATAACCCCACTATTGTCCACATCTGACCCCCTAAAGCATGTGCCTGAAGGAAAGCACACGGTGAGAATGGTCCCATACCTGTACTACAGTGCTGTGTGGACAGGGACAGGTACCAGGTCCTGAGTTTCAATAGTCCTGCAGGCCCATTCCCACAATGCATTGAAGCCATTCCTGCTTGACCCTTAACTAATGTAGATCTTTTGGTCCCCTGTTGCCAGTGATAGTTGTGAACTCTGCTCTGATCATTTCAGAACAGGTTTCCACTACACTCCAGTCAGCAGAGGTTATGTTCCCAGAGCAGCTGCCTGGTCCACTGAGCATACTCAGGTTCTCATCAGTGTGCAGTCAGAGCACACTATCCTCCATGACTTCACCTGGAGCAGCGGGAACATTCACCTGTATGGGAGATTTCAGGGAGGCTGGAACAGATGAGCACTCACCGTACTCCATCCCACTGTCAGGAACATATGAAGCACGTGAGACTCCTGTATGGGAAGGTGAAGGACTCCAACAGTCACTCTGGGAGAGACCCTCATAGATGCCCATGCCATGAGAAGCAGGACCACGAGCTCTCCAGCCCTCCCAGTACAGAGCCTAAAGTGGCTCACGACCCCCTCTTCAACCCTGCTAGCCTCATTGTATGACAGGATGCCAATGGGGCCGGGACATGGAGGCTGCTGAGATCCTGGAGGAAGTCCCAGGAGACCTGGAGAAAGCAGAGCATGTGATTTCTGCACTCTACCCAGCAGAGTTGGTTCAGCAACATCGCCCACGCCAAAAGAGTCTGAGGAGGACCCCAAGCCATGGCAAGAACCAGAATCCAAGGCAGGTAAGTTTTACAATGGACCCCACCCCACCATCTCTGCCAATAGCCCCTCCTGCTCCAGTGCTATAGGCCCTATGAACCAGTCTGTAACACATATGGCGGAAGCGCTAATGAAGATTAGTAGTAAACTTTCAGTGTGCCCTTGTGTCTGTGCATGTCTTGGCCAGCCTGCCAAGGATAGGACAGTTGTAGGAAAATTATAGTTGTCAAAAGATTCCTTCCCGCCCCCCCCGCTACCCACCTTCTTTTCTGTTCGCTTATGAATGAGAGCTGCATGGAAGCTAGCAGGGAGAGGAGGGTTAGGTGTGGGCACACGTCTGGGAAGGGGGGGAACCCTTTGGTTTTCCAAGGAACAGCACAACAGTCTTTTCTCCCCATTACCACTGGGAAATGTTTTACACTGTTTCCAGAACGTGGTGTTTGGCCTCTCCCCATTCTAAAGCCAGGAAAAACAGGGGTGTGGGAGATTCTGGTCTGGCGACTGCACAAAGACAATGCTGTGTCCATTAGCAGTGGCGCAGACAGTGGCTTGTAGCGTTCATGTTCAGGGAACAAAATGGAGTTGTGGTCTGAGACTTTCTTTCCTTGTCCTTTTCACTGCTAGTCACTGAACACGGGGCCTGATTTCGTGACAATGCAGGGAAGGGATGCGAAGGAGATGTGGGCATTCTCAGGGGTTTGCTCTTCCTCTTCCATGGGAACTTAGCCTGCTAACTTAGAATACAGTCAGTCAATTTCCTCTAAAATTGTTCCTGTAAGCATATTTCAGCAACATTTTGATATAGCAGAAATTCAGGTCCTATGGCAATACAATCCTGCTTGGTCCACCTTCAGTAGTGACCAAACCTCCCCACTCAGAAATATGTAGAGGGGTGACAATTAGCAGAAACATCTCTCTGACATAGATCGCCAGTTCTCCTCCACAGAATGGGAAAGCCACCTCTTCCCCCCCATCCTCCCCGCATGATTCTAGCGCCTTGAAAACAGCTATAATCTCCAAATGATGGCCAGGCTTTAACAAAGAAATTGATAACTGGGAATGTAGCATCTGGAAGGAACTTAATCCCTCCCCAACTGCCCCTTAATATAATGCAAGCATTAAAATAGTTAGAAAACATCATTTCAGGCATCTTACCATTATTAGTCTCTGCTCCTTCCTGTGTGGCTGCAAACGTTGTCTGAGAACGAAGGAGAGTGTAACAGTCGCATTCCTGAAATGCTGAAAGTATCGGTATTGTGGGCTTTGGAAGCTACGTTTGGGGGAATTTCTTATCTTCTTTCAAAGGAAAAAAAATAATAATAGTACCCTTGTGTTTGAGTTGGCAGCGCTTTCCTCTGCCAAGGGGAAAGCCATTCCACCAGAAGGGCAGGAGCAGCAACCCTGAGACAGCACAGGCAGATGGAGGAGGACCCTGGAGGACATGCTTATTGGGACGGACAGAAAGAACCAGGAGCAGTTTGAGTTCCTCACAGCCTGATCCACCCTTGCTCTCAGGCAGAAGGCGGCGCTGACGAACCACTTCCTGGAGCATGATGAATGCCACAGGGAACAGGACCAAACCCTGCTGCAGTCACTCATTCAACTAGTGGTGAATGCATTTGGGCCTTCTAGCATGGCTGCAGCTCCTCTCTAGGAAGGGGCACAGCTCTCTGCTCCCAGTACTGTTCCCCCAGCTGCCACCCGGTGTGCTGCTGAGGCAGAGGATTCAACCCCCAACCTGCTGCACTCCTGGCCCAACACCTCCCTTGCCTGCCCGCATCTGAAACCCCTTCAAGGGCTTCCCCCCAGGAGGAAACCGAGTCCCAGGAACTCCCTGAAGCCCAGCATATTTCCAGCCCCCAAACGCTGCACAGCAGATGTCACAGTTTGTTTTCCAGGACAGTTTTCCACAGCTGTTCACCCCTGGTCTGGGTGGGGGAAAGGGCAAAGGAGACAGGTTCACAGACGATAACATGGGTAGGTTGTTAAGGGAGTGTGACCAATTGCGTTTTCATCTTTGTTTCCTTTTTGGAAAAAAAACTACCATTGTATTCCATGGATCACTTTCAATAAACCTTACTGGTCCATTTCCTTGTGTGTACACCCTCCTTTTCTGCCGACTATGAGGAAGAGACTATTTTCTGCAGGTGTGGGGTAGGTCCCCAAGATTCATTGCAGATGAATTGTGTTTCTGCAGCGTTGCCTTTACACTACAAATAATCCTCTGACTCTCCCACAACTACTCCCACACCGCAGTCCTGAAATGTCCTAACAGTAAAGAAAGCAGCAGAGGGGTAACCACAGCTAGGTGGGGCTCAGAAATATATGCTCCTCTCACCAGCAGCAGAATGGAAAAAACACAAGAGAAGTGTACATAACTTTTTTTTATGGCTTTGGTAATATATTCTATGAACAGTCTGTTAAAGGACACGAGATTAAATTCACATAGAAGGCATCAAACAATGAGCAGTGCTTAATAGCCCCTCTCCACCACGAAATCTTAACTGCTGTGAATCTTGGGTGTAATCATGATAAGTAGCCCATATGTGCTGTAATCACTGCTATCAGGAAAGAGTGTAAGGAAAAGTTGCAAAGCCCCTTCCAAACCCTTAGACAACTATTTGTTTTCCTATGATCGGTCACAATGGAGTGCTCCTGATAGGGCATTGTAGCCTCTATTTAAAAACTGACTTGATAGTTCTGTGTTAAACTGTACTGTTCCTCGGTAGTGAGCTCTTCTCATAGAATCATAGAATATCAGGGTTGGAAGGGCCCTCAGGAGGTCATCTAGTCCAACCCCCTGCTCAAAGCAGGACCAATCCCCAATCAAATCATCCCAGCCGGGGCTTTGTCAAGCCTGACCTTAAAAACTTCTAAGGGAGGAGATTCCACCACCTCCCTCGGTAACGCATTCCAGTGTTTCCGCACCCTCCTAGTGAAAAAGTTTTTTCCTAATATCCAACCTAAATCTCCCCCACTGCAACTTGAGACCATTACTCCTTGTCCTGTCATCCGCTACCACTGAGAATAGTCTAGATCCATCCTCTTTGGAACCACCTTTCAGGTAGTTGAAAGCAGCTATCAAATCCCCCCTCATTCTTCTCCTCTGTAGACTAAACAATCCCAGTTCCCTCAGCCTCTCCTCATAAGTCATGTGTTCCAGTCCCCTAATCATTTTTGTTGCCCTCCGCTGGACTCTCTCCAATTTTTCCACATCCTTCTTGTAGTGTGGGGCCCAAAACTGGACACAGTACTCCAGATGAGGCCTCACCAATGTCGAATAGAGGGGAATGATCACGTCCCTCGATCTGCTGGCAATGCCCCTACTTATACATCCCAAAATGCCATTGGCCTTCTTGGCAACAAGGGCACACTGTTGACACATATCCAGCTTCTTGTCCACTGTAACCCCTAGGTCCTTTTCTGCAGAACTGCTGCCGAGCCATTCGGTCCCTAGTCTGTAGCGGTGCATTGGATTCTTCTTTCCTAAGTGTAGGACTCTGCACTTGTCCTTGTTGAACCTCATCAGATTTCTTTTGGCCCAATCCTCCAATTTGTCTAGATCCCTCTGTATCGTATCCCTACCCTCCAGCGTATCTACCACTCCTCCCAGTTTAGTGTCGTCTGCAAACTTGCTGAGGGTGCAATCCACACCATCCTCCAGATCATTTATGAAGATATTGAACAAAACCGGCCCAAGGACCGACCCTTGGGGCACTCCGCTTGATACTGGCTGCCAACTAGACATGGAGCCATTGATCACTACCCATTGAGCCTGAGAATCTAGCCAACTTTCTACCCACTTTATAGTGGATTCATCCAGCCCATACTTCTTTAACTTGGTGACAAGAATACTGTGGGAGACAGTGTCAAAAGCTTTGCTAAAGTCATAGAACAATACGTCCACTGTTTTCCCTTCATCCACAGAACCAGTTATCTCATCATAGAAGGCAATTAGATTAGTCAGGCATGACTTGCCCTTGGTGAATCCATGCTGACTGTTCCTGATCACTTTCCTCTCATCTAAGTGCTTCAGAACTGATTCCCGTGGAGCAACAGTTTTCAGATCAATAGGGTGAGAGTTATCCTTTAGGATTCTCTTGGGAGACTCTTAGGAGCACACAAAGAAGAAATACAGTGAGTAAAAAAATTTTGTTTTTATAAGTTACACTCACATACCCATCTACACAACTTGTGAGAGCCCGAGCAATAACCACTACTGTATTTATACTTACATATCCAAAGATGATATTAGAGTCTGGTGGATCTCTCAACAGGTGGCCATCTTTAGTGGGGTGATTCCTGCTGGGGTCTTCCCAGTGAGGTATTCCCTCGGGGTCTTCCCACCCCTCCATACAAGGGGGAACCTCTTTTATCTTGTAGTTCTGACCATGCCTAACTTCATATGCACATGCACGAGGGTTCCAACCCTCTTTTTCCTTATCTGTACTTCCACACCACATAAATTATGGGTTGCTCTGCTTTTCATAGGCTGTTGTCTTTGTTCCCCTTTTCCTTGTTAACATTTACAACCACCTGTTTGCAGAGTAACCTGCAGTTAGAACAGAATGTTGTGATGTTACAATCAGATATCTTGAGGTCTGGATGAATAGATTGTGACATTTTCTGTATCATCATTACTGGGCATATTCTTCACACTAATCTCATGGTTTTATTGGCAAAGGGTCAGTCTTAGGTCACCCATGTCAAGTCTCCTTAAGTTTAAGGCCCAGTGCGGTTAAGCTGAAATCTTACAGGCCTCAGCCTGTAGGTCTTACATTACAGCCATGCTTTACTTATATACCTAATATACACACAAACTCCTAAATACTTGTCAATCTTACACTTCTATCTATACCTACAACTTAAATCTATGGAGTACACGTTGATTGCATATGACGTAACAGAAATTGATCATAACAATAGATGACACAATGATAAATGAC
The DNA here is from genome assembly GCF_965152275.1 of Natator depressus. Classification (NCBI taxonomy): domain Eukaryota; kingdom Metazoa; phylum Chordata; order Testudines; family Cheloniidae; genus Natator; species Natator depressus. Next base: position 234,991,888 of record NC_134234.1, on the reverse strand, counting down.
TGATAAAATGACCTGCAATATTGATGGCAATTGAACTGCCTCAAAACCATCCACAGCAGAAACCCATGACCAAAAGAGTTAACCTGGAAGAGACACCCTCACACAATTGTTTGCAGTCCATAAATGTGGACTTTGGTTGCAGGGGATCAAAACCTAGAAGTATGTGGGCACACAACTAAGTGCCAATATCGTCCTTCACTTTTTTCACAGCAGAATAAGGTAACATGTTACTCGGCACAGAGGCAGAATTTACCTTCTGGCTCTCCATTGTTCCAGGATGCATGAGCATATTGCATCCTGCATTTCTCTTATCCACAGGAAACTAGGACTAGTGTGCACGTGAGTGAGATCTGGCTTTCTGTACAAGCTTTGCAAACCCGTTCTGTCCTATGTCCATATGGATTGGGCACATCCTCCCACAAATGGTATGAAGGGCAAAGCAAGCCACAATAATGTGAATCGTGTTGGCCACATTGGAATCCAGATATAGCCAGTGAGCTTTCAGTGCCGAAATGCATACTCAACCACCACTCTGCAGCTACTCAGTCTCTAGTTGAATTCCCTTTTGGCTGGGTCATTGATGTTGGGGTACAGCTTCATGAGCCAAATTAGGGGTTGGTTTGTGGAGCCCACCAAAATAACTGATGGCAATGAGACAGCATGCAGAACCACGTCATTTCTGGGGAATAATATTTCCTTCTCCCCCCCAACCATCTTCCAAGCACAATCCCAGTACCCTGAGCACCCATGGATCTTTCCTGTGTGTCCAACATTGGTGTTCCACTAAGCGTTGTGGAATGCCTAAATAGTACGGTTTTGGTTCACAGTCACTTGTGCCGTTTGGTGGGCAAAGAATGGGGATGTGGGTACCGATGATGGCCCCTGCACAGTTTGGAAACCCCACCCACTGAAATCCAAAATTCAGCTATGATTTCTAGTACTTGAGTGATGGCAACAACCAGATGACAGTACCGATTGCCTGGCAAACCTGTAATTATCACCTCAACAGTGGACTTCCCAACCCCAAACGGTTTTGTAAGTGACCGGTAGGTGTCAGGTGTTGCCAAGCTTCCAAAGAGCAATGGTCACCCACTTCTGCACTGGTATGGGTCTCTGAAAACAAAGTGGTTTGGCACTGGAGGATTGGTGCAAGCTCCTCGCACAGCTCCACGTAGGACTGCTTCCTCAGCTGGAACTTTTGAAGCCACTGGTAATCAGCTCAGGTGTCCAAAACAAGGTGATCCCACTGCACTGTGCTGGTTCTCCTGGACAGGAGCAGCAGTCCACCCATGGGCATATCGTGATACTATTGACAGTGACAGTATCTGTTCCATGGGACCACAGAGGATTCCCTCATCCTGTTGGTCACCCATCTTCAGCATATAAAAAAGGTCTGGCCCAATTCCATCAAGTACCTAGTGGATTGAGTACTGTGCCTCATGAACACTCCTCCCCCCAACCAAAAGTATCAGGAGCAGAAACACATTATCCATAACTTGTTCTATGTCTTTGTGCAGAGGGGAGAGGTGAATGGGAGCTGCCATCACCAGATCTGTCAAGGAGGCAGACAGTTCCAGCAACATGCAGAAAGGGGGTTCCTAGAGTGTCTCCTGTGATGCACAGAATTCTGGGATAGCCCACTCCCCAAAATAGTAGCACAAATGTCACATACCGATAAGGGGCAGCATGGCTGTGGAAACACTCTGTATACCATTCCCAGTGCAGCACATATGGCCACTCAGTGCAGGTTTAGGATACACACACTAGAATTTCACAAACAACTACCCGGGGACACTCGCACATGTAGGTGTAGCCATAGGTATATTTGAGCAAGAATGTTTGGATTGCAAAAGTATGGCAAAATTATCTGCTGTCTTTGTATTTTCTCATCAAAATATCGATCTGAAGAATTTAAACAAAAGTGACCCTCTAAAGATCTTAACACCCCCCCCCCCAACTACCATGATGGTACCTTCTGAAGTAGAATGTTATTACTACCATATTACCATGGGAGTATCTCCTCAGATAGAATAGTGTGACTATCACAGGACTGTTATCATTTGGATTATCAACTCTCCAAGTATGCAAGTATCTCCTCACACACATATCAGAGGAGATTAAATAAGTTAATTATTCAGGGCCTAATCTTGCTCCTATTGAAGCCAATGGGAATTTTACTATTGATGTCAAAGTGAGTGGGACTGAGCTCTAGTTCTTTAAACGTATCAAACTCTATCCATATGAACAGGCTCAACAGGACTACTCGTATGTCTAAGCGCTAATAGGGAAATGATGCAGTTTTGTACTGAATGGGTTGCGTTGCAAGTGAAATTTAGATATTTCTAGTGTTATGCTTGAACCTATGTGCAAGTGTCTGATCTTACATATGTTCTAAAGTTCCATAAGGATATGGACAATAAAATTAATAATAGGGTTCATATATTGACTATGGTTACTCTTGGAAATTTCTTTAAAGCCAAACTGAAGACTGAGTATCTCTTGCTACTGGATTTTTAGACTTGGTGGATTTGTTGAAATCTGTACTTTGGAGTTTGCAATAATGCCATTGTTTAACCTTTGTGGTGGATTTGGCCTAGTCTCTCAGGGAATGAGACATTCATAAGGATATTTTCATGTGGAAATAGATTCTCAGTTCCAAAACCCAGTATCAGTCTTCCTCCTCCTTTCATTATTCCCCCAACCTTCTTTTCCATTCAGAATATTTTCTCTAGTGTTTGGATTGTCCATGTCCGAAATTTTCTCTTCAGCCCATTTTGGAAGAAGATCAGAAATGTTTGTCCTTCAGACCCTGCAATCAAGTTTGCAAACCCCATGCTGAGCATAAAGCAGGAAAGAGAACCTCTCCTGTTTACCAGCAAACAGCTTGACTACACCCTCATGTAGCTGCAACCAATAGAGGAAACAAGGCCTGCTATAAAGGAGAGTGTACAGAGAAGGAAGGGGAACCGGAAAGGTCTTGGCCAGTAAACAGTAGGCAGCCCTGCACCAGGCTGCCTTTAAGAAAGTAATCAAGAGACTGGAGCAGATTGTAAGCCATAAAATTGCAGGGCTGCTAGCCTGAATTAGAGGTGAAGATCCAGACATTGACCTGATTAAAGGCATGCTAAGGAGGGTCAGCCAGGAGAAACTGGGGCCCCTCGAAAGAGACTGACAGGCACCATCTCTCTAAGAGTGCTTCTCTGCAGTCACCTTGAAAGTTTGGCTGTACTAATCAGTTACTCCACATATGGAACACCTACTTCCCATGGACTTGCAGGCTCAGGCTGCAGCTGAAGCTCTGGGACCCTCCCACCGTGCAGGGTCCTAGAGCCAGGGCGCTAGTCTGAGCCCAGAGGTCTACACAGCAATGAAACAGCCCCACAGCCTGCGCCCCGTGAGCCCGAATCAGCTGGCATGGGCCAGACGCAGGTTTTTCTTTGCTGTGTAGACATATCCTCTGGTGCTTCTACTTTATCCAAGTGGCTTCCAGTTCAATAATCCCACCTCAGAAGGACTCACCATCTCTTTTGTGAGGACTACAGCTCTGCCTTTGACATTTGGACTAAACACACATAGTAGTTTTTTCTTTTTCCAGTTTACAATATTTCATGTATTGCCCCATTGAAACACTTCCCTTGGTTAGTGAGTACTTATTCCCCTTTAATTACATCCTCTAGAGTGGCATTCAGGGGTAGGTTATTTTCCTTCTTGTGAAGGATGTGGAATAATTTTACTGAAGCAAATTTAAGTTCTTCTTTCCTTTTGTAATCCCAGTGTTTTAAAATTACTCCTTTAATCACCATCTCAAAGTAATCACTAGGCAACAACCTGTCCTGGGAGCGTGACTCAGGAGTCAGAAACCTCCCCCTCTTCTTTAGATGAGGAATTAACAGAGAGAAATGATTTTTGGTTTTATTAAAAAAAAAAAACACCACAAAAAAAAAAACTATCACCAACTTTTATTGTGTCTTTCATTTGCCTCCCCCCGCCCCTTTTTTTTTTTTTAAAGGGAGGATCCAGGTTTGAAGAGGTACAATGTTTCCTCAATGCTTTAAATTTCCCTTCTTGCTTTATGATTTTTGATTAACTCCTCAACTTTAATGATGATCACACTGAGAATTCACTTCATTAAAAGCCACCTTTAACAGACCTGATTAAACTCTCTTTATTTAGTTCTTGAGTCCTTTGTGAAATGTGGAAATCCTGCAAGGCTACAATTAATCATCTTAGCTTCTTTCCCCAGAGCAACTAAAACCCACCTTCTTAAAACCTCCTGAAGAACATTAACATGTATGATCTCTGTAGCTGTGAAATGATGTTGCTTTTGATTTTGGAGTACTGCACCTTTAAATTTCTGAGAATGCAGACAGCCGCCATTTTCGTTCATAGAACCTGTGCAAAAAAGAGAAATACACAATGCTCTCTCTCTCATGCAGACTTCACTTTTGTTCTTGCCTATTCTAGCTTTCATTAATCCCAAACCAGGGTAAACAAACTGGCTTGGCCCGCCAGCGGATTTCCCTGACAGGCCGCGTGCCAGAGGTTGCCGATCCCTGCTTTAGACTAAAACAACACTTTCTGTAGTTCAGTTTGATGATTCTTTACCCAATATCTATTGTTGAAAATTATATATCTTTGAGGTAACCACAGGTTTATGTGGAATATAGGTACTTTGGAAAAAAAAATGAATGACCTCCCTCCAACTTGAAGGAGACACAAAACTGAATCTGCAACCTGTTTCTGAAACTAAAGGGAAATTATTCATTTAAGTTCTCTACTGTCCTTGCTGAGACTTCTCATTTGTTTCCTTGTCCATCTTAAAGGTGTGATTCTCACAACTGGCTGGGTCTATTGCGGCTTTCCTTTGAAGCAATAGATACAGATCACTGCAAAAGGCAGGATCACTGACTTGATGGACCCATTGTCTGGTTTACAGTTTGTCCAATGTTCATCCTAAACGGGTACAGTGGTTGCAGGAGAAACTTGCCAATGTACCAGTTGTTAACTATATCAGAACTCTTTCATAAAAGAGAGGGACCTAGTCCTGAGGTTTCTTATCTGACTCAGGCATTTTAAAGTGAGCATTTCAGATATTTTCTAGTTATATGCATGGAAGAAGACCGTGTGAACAATATATGTGTGATTAGAAGAGCAATCATTCTTTTTGTTCTGCATTTGTATATCATCTAGCACAACGAGGTCTTGGTCCAAGACTGAAGCCCCCAGATACTTCTGCAATACAAATAGTAGACCTGAAAGAGGATACCTCATGATAGTAACATATTCTGCAAATTAAAAGTGCCCTCCAATGACAGAAATGTTAGCTTCCAATCAGAAAAAAAGTGCACCTCCCTTCTGTTAATAGAAGAAACAAGTTCCATAAAATGGGCATACTTATCCTTGTCACTGCTGTGGAAATTGTTTGAGAGGCCACCTCAAAGGGCGGGCCTTGTCATGACTAGCACTTCTGAGTCATCCTCTCTTTCCTTCAGTGAAGGACCAATCCTGGCATGAATACTGGAGACATTTATCTATCACTAATAACATTTGTGAGGTGGTTTGACATTCTCAGATGAAAGGCTTAGGATACATGTAGTTCTTAGAGTTTACTCAAGCAAAATTTACACTGAAGTCCCAATTTAAAAAAAAAATTAAAAAAGTGATCAAGGGCTTCAGGATTTGGTTCTATTTGCAAATTATTACTTTACGGTAAACATTATAGAACTCATTTGATACGTGGTCTACATTTTAAAAAAGTGTTCTGTTCAGAGTTTATGGGATGGCCTGTTTTTTCCCCTTATTTCTTTCATGTTCAAAAGAGGGAAATGGATCCATTTTGTACAATCAAGTGTGACTGCATATAAAAAAGGTCTGCTTGTGTGTGGGAATCAATAGCTTTAAATTTGGGAATGAATGATTCTTGGAAAAAGTGACAGTGGGCCAGACCTTCATCTAGTTAGTACAAATCAGCATAGCTGAACTGAAGTCAGCAGGGTTATGCTGAAACTTGGTCCTATAAATACAATATGATGTGAATAAGATTTCTGTATGCTTATATAACTGCATGCTGATATACTGCTCTATGTTTTGCTCCAAAAAGGAAAATCTGTTTTACCTCAGGAGATATTGCTTTATAGAACATATAAATAACATTTCTTAGGACTACGGAATACGTTACCAAATTAGCTGGCTGAGAGATTTGTACCATGTTAGCTTTTTGACTATGCACAACTTTTGGTTGTTTCGAATGACTGCCTGGCAACTGTTGTGTTAAAGATCCAATGTTATTCTTGTCTAAACTTGGAGCACATAAAATGTAAAACATTAAAGACATCCCCACAACCCCAAATTTTGCAGCTCATTGATAACACTGAGACAGCGTGTGTGTGTGCGCGCATACCAAAAGTAAATAACAGAACAACATGAACTAAGAGGGGTCAAGATATATAAAAAGTTCAGCAGACATATTACAAGAGTGACTCAGGAGGACAGCATATTAGTAAATTAGGCTTTTGCCAGATGTACAAACTGATCCCTTTTCAATTGGGTATCATCTAAAAGGTCAAGAAGTAATGAAGCATGGGGCGTACAGCTCCCCTATTGCCATGTGTTGCTACAAACCCTTATCTCATAATGCACCAGCAGTTACAAGATACCAAACATAATAAACTAACATCCTGTGGGTGTCCTCGGTGTCGATTAATGGGCTAAAGAGCATTATGGTAAGGAATGATAATCCATGGAACAGTGCGAGCAATAAAGTGGCATTCTTAATATTTCATTCCCTAGTTTTATTGTATCTCAATACATTTGTTTTTTCCTTATTTTATATTCACATAAGTGAGGGCTCTTTTGTGGTGCAGGTGAATGGTGTTAACACTAGAGTAACAACCATCACCAAAATGGAGAAATTAAACATAACCTTAAAAACACTGGTGAAAGAGAATGTCTCAGATCACATGGGATTTATTTTTCTCCACACAGTTGCCACTAGAAGTCTATTGAATTTATTCCTGACCACCTGCAGTGACAGAACCTCAAATGTTGAAGTATTTTTCAATGTTATATCATCCCCACAATAGAGAGGCTTGTTGTATGTACCATCCAAATTCCTTGGGCCTTTTTGAGCTGAATATAGTTGCAAGCAACTCATTACACAAAGAGGGCAGATTTGGGCCCTCTGTCTTCAGTTCCAGGCCTTTTCCACATTATTTCAGTGTTCTTGTTTACCAAGCCTCTGACCTTTCTCTTACTCTGCCATCCCCATGTAATTGTTTACATTCTACAGCCTAATCACGTACCTCTGTTCTGGGTCACAAAACTTACATTCTCTCAGTCTTCTCTCTTATGATCTCAGATAGTTATTTATCAAATCATTAAAGTTGCACCTTCTTTCATTTTCTCTAATCTTCTGTGTGAAATGGAAATGACCATGATAGCCTATGTTTGACCACAGCAATACAACATAAGTTGATATATATCCTGCAATGTTTGGGAGGATACAGTATCGAAAGCTGGCCATTAGCCTGTTTTCAATGTCTTTGCATGGTAAGATATTAAATATTATCTACTGTTACCACCCCTTCTGTCCCCAATTTTTTCTGTAGGACTGCTTTTTATATAGTAGTTTCCATTTTAAAAAGCCAGGGCCAGTGGTTATTTCCACTTTCCTGGTTTGTATATGCAGTATCTCATCGAGATCAGTTCGTTGTTCATGGAGATCATTGTGAAATTCCACACCTCTTTGTTGTAGTTCACTTTTCCATGCATGTTGTCATAAGCATTGATGCAAGAAAATATCCCCTTTATATCAATTCAGTCTCTTACTACCTTTGCCTCTGGACACCATGTCCTAATTTCTTATAATAGGATTTACTGTCAGTAATCTCCCCTCCAAATTCCTGACCAGAACTTTGGAAATACCAAAGAAAAAAATCCGTCCCCTGAGTATCCTGCCTAGCCCTTTCAATGAGTATGCCAAGACAAGACCTAGGGAATTTAGTCTAGATTGTTTGGACACCCACACAATGCAGACATGATCAATAAAGAATCTCATTATTGAGCCTCAGTACTTTGATTTAAAGAGGTTTGTGTAACCTGGGACAATATGAAACCTTCTCTGTATCATTTAGTTTATTCATAATGGGACAGATTGTGTCCTACTCCTACTGATGAGCAGTCGTTCACACAAAGTAGCCCCACTGAAGTCACCAAAGGCAGTAAAAGGGTATGGAAGGTATGATGGTGTCCTCCAATATCCTGGACAAACCATACTGAACTGAGTTTAGTATCTTTGGAATTCATTGTACTAAAACTGCAAATTGTCTGTGTGCTATCAAGGAATTGTACGTATTACCATGGGAAGGGTAAAGAGAACATTGGGGGCGATTAGGCAAAGTCACTCTGGTTGTAATATCTCCAGAGAAACACTGTACCCTGGAGAGGTACACATATACTAGTTCAAACTGGGTTATCCAGGAACCAGAAGACAAAAGGAAGGATTTTTGGTTTAAAAAGCCTGGTTTTAAACTGGCTCAGGGCCTTCTTTCTGATCCAGCAAACTGACAGGATTTCTGGTCCAAGGGGCCCCCCCACTTCTTAGGGAAAGGTTGGAAAGATTTTAGCTTACGCCTCATAAGATTGACTGCTTATTCTGAGCTGAAGCTCTGATGAATTTATGACCACAGAGAACACCCTTGTGTGGGGTATGAAGGACTAATCACCAATCAGAGCCCTTGTTGCAGTGAGGGGATGATCTCAGGAAAGCTCATTGGCACATGTGTAGGTTCTTTAATTATTTGTAATATGTTTTCTCTGTAATACTTTCTACCTTACAGTTAAACCTGTTTGCTCAGAAACAGCTGCATGGTAACTTATAATGGTAGCAGTCACACTGTGAGCAGGGAAGTGAAGCAGGCATGCTTAGATTGACTTTTGCTGGGGGCAGGGGGAATCACAGTACAGTCAGGGAACTGTTCATCCTGGAAATACCTGGGTCAGAAAAGAAAGAGATGTCTCCACCCAAGAGAGGCAACAGCTGGGGAGCTAGAAGCTTAGAGAGTATGCCCTTGCTCAACCATAGAGAGGGAAATACGGGTGCAGTTCAAAGAGTTCAAAATTTGGTCCATTATGATATAGTATTAGGGAAGAATTCTTCCCTTATCCTCATTGGTTAACCAAGGAAACTGTTTTTGTATTCTGTTAGCTAGCCCTGAATATTTATTTCATGTCAGTTTCATGCCTTGTAGTTTCGCTCTCAGTATACTCTTTTATTCCCCAGTAACCCAGTCCTATTCCCCACAAACTGTATTCTAAGGGCTTGGCTACACTTGCAATTTACAGCACAATAAAGGAGCTCTGGGTGCCCTAGCTCACTACCCATCCACACTGGCAAGGCACGTAGAGTGCTCCGACTCCGCAGCTACAGCGCTGCAAGTACTCCACCTTGGTGAGTGGAATAAGGTTTGCCACGGCGCCAGTGTGAATGAGGTGTTACATTACTGCGCTCTGATCAGCCTCTGGAAACTTCCCATAATCCCCTTAAGTCAAGTGGCCACTCTTCTCATTGTTTTTGAATCGCTGCAGGAATGCGGATATGCCCTTTGAAAGCTCCGTTTCTGACAGCTGGCTGCTTATCTGCTCCAAGACAAAGCAAGCCATTAGTGTGGAATGCTCTGTGTGTGTGTGGGGGGGGTGGGGTGGGGGAGGTCTGCTGCTTTCTGAACTTACAAGACAGCATGCTGACATGCTCTCAGCCCCTCAAAACCCACTCTCTCCCCCCACATACACACAACACACTCCCTGTCATACTCCACCCCACCTCCCACATTTGAAAAGCATGTTGTAGTCACTTGTATGCTGGGATAGCTGCCCACAGTGCACCACTCCCAATGCCACTGCAAGTGATGCAAATGTGGCCACGCAAGTGTGCTTAAAGCTGTCAGTGTGGACAGACTGCAGCGCTTTCCGTACTGTGCTCTCCAAAGGCTGGTTTAACTCAAAGCGCTCTACATCTGCGCGTGTAGCCATGCCCCTAGTCAGAGGTAATGTACGGCACGCTGTGAATCATAACATCTGAGAGAATTCTCCATCCTGCTTCTGACTGATTCAGAAGACAGTAGAGCTAAAAGTTTCTGCATTTTGTTTTGAAGCCTTTCATATTTGAAAAGCTTGATCAGTAACAACAGTCCATTGTCTATTTATGATTAGAACTTCAGGATGTCCTACCTGTATTGCCAAGTACCAATGAAAACCATTCTCTTATTAAGCATAGACACTTACTAACAAACACAGTTGCCTTGGAACTGAAGGGTTGTTTCAAAATTAGCCTTGACTCTAGTACAGAGTCTTTTCAGAGAGGAAAAAAAAAGCTGTTTACAAGTAGAACATACTTTACTCAACCATTCCAGTCTACAAGTCAATTCTATGTGTTGAATATCTTGGGACCGACTGAAATACACTTTGATATTATGCAAGATCTTGTTTAAAAAAAAAAAAAAAGCGCAATGAAACACAGATAAAGTTGGGGTGGGGGCAAAAGGGGAGTTGGGAAATTGGATCAAGGTCCTGGTTTAGTGCTATGCAGCAATACTATACAAACATCACATTCACATTAAAAAGCTAAATATTATCTCCCACTTATCCCTGGCTACGCAGCAGACACAGTTCTTTCTGATGGACTCCTAGGAGGATCTTCAATAAAGTAAAATTGTGAGTTTGACGTTTCACTAGCTTGCTGCCAGGAAAGTCTAAATTGAGTCCCAGTTGTTTTTCAGATTAATCCATTTGAGAGTACAATATCTGGGCAAGAGTATTTTACAACTTTTTGAAAGTCCATTTAGGCTTAATTTAGTTTTGGATATTTCATGTGTGCGTGTGCCTAACTATAAAACACTCCTCTTATATCATGTACAAGGATTAACATGACTGCCTAAGGAGCATCGGTAATAAGTGAAATAGAGCAGCATAAAGAAACGCTCATCTTCTGCATGGATGAGTGACAGTCAAAACATCCCCACTGCTTTTCTTAAGCGCTGCCATGTTCTGAAAACATTGACTACTCCTGCAGCATCTCTGCTTTGCTGGGGCTGCATCTCATATCACTTATACCACTTAACTCCATTGACTTCCACAGAATAAGTTACACTAGTGTAAATCTAGAGTGGGAGGAGACTCTGGGCTCATAATGTTCCCTCCCTATTGGATAAATGTAACAATCCTCTTATGGTTTGGTGAGAGTTACTGAAGAAATTTGATTATGGAATGAGGAGTCTGTGGGTATAGAGCTCTGTACATCTTCAGAAGGCATGGCAAGTAACTGTAGTTTAGCAAAGTTTATGACAGTTGAGGGAATAAAGCTGTGGTACAACATGTGGCCAAATGACATGTGAACACTTTGTGACTTCAGTGGGAGCTCTTTATGCTTAACACCTCTGAAAAACCAGCCCTACATTTCTAAAGCCAGGAACCCAAAAATGGAGGCACCATAAATTAGAAGCTGCTTTTGGCCCTTGAACATTCATTTCAGCTATCTGAAATTGGGATAGTTCTTTCTTGTTTGGAATCTTAATGTCTGGCACTACATAAATGCAAAATGTTATGTCAAGAGCAATGAAATGAAAGAAGGGCATTGTGCCACCTCACTCATTTTCTTTCTAAAATTCAGCATGACTGTTTGAAGAAATACAGCTTCAAACCCAGGACCAGATCCTCAGTTGGTATGAATTGGCATAGCCTAGATTCAGCCTCTGGAGTGCATGCTGTTTATGGATTTTTCATTTTGGGGTGTTATTTAGGCCAGGAGAGGGGATTGTTTCATAACTTTGCTAGTTCTGGAAACAGTGCAACTATAAGCTGTTAACTTGCAGTAATTGCCCATAAGACCTGTTCCTGAGAAAGCAGCTCAGTGTCAGGTGTTGAACAACTCATACTAAAGGTTAAGGCCTATTTGGCTTTCAGCTTCAAGAGGACAAAGGTATAATTTGTACTATTCCTGCTCTCCAAGAAATTGGAACACACATTGTTTTTTTTTCCCCTGGATCTGAAGAAGCTTAATGACTGAGAGGGAGGCATTTCATCATGGAAATTGTGAGTCATTGCCCAGAAAGATCAGTCCAAGATGTTTCTAGCATCTGTGTGCTTCCAGGATGCACATATATAATCACTAATTCCTGAGATTTATAGTGGAAAGAGGCACTTTCATTAGAGGACTGCTTTCCTATCCTGGCTTCAACTGCCTTAGTCCAAAATAGGGTGGGCAGGGTTAGTCTGTTGATTTGCCAGCTAGGTAATGGGACCCTGACAGCTGATGTGGACTGATTCCTACTGAGATAGGTCCAGGGTGATTTTACCTAAGGGAAGTGGGAATGGCCTGCTGAGAAGTGCTAAGGAAGGAATCCCAAAGAAAGGCTGAGCATGGGGATAAAGGCTAAAGCCAGATTAAAGTTTATTTTATATGAGCTGAAGTAGAACCCTAGGAAAGAGGCGAGTTTGACCCCACATGCATGGTGCAGACTGTATTCTGGAGAGGAAGAATGAGTAATTACAGAGACAGTCCGCATGAGTGTCATTAATTTGATAGGAATGGTGTTAACTCCTCCATAGTTCATTGACCATATGCTTTTAGCAGTGAACCTCACCTTTCAGATTCTCTGGACTTATTGCTGAATTGCGAGATATCTATAAATACTCTGTGAGATAAATTATTCCTTCAGAATAAAACACGCAGATCCCACTAACTTCAGTGGGAAGCTGCAAGCACACACAAGCAGAACTTGGGCTTTTATCCCTGGAGGCCATACTCCCCTCAGCATTAGGATTGAAGGTCCCTCTGTTTCATTGGGCCAGTCTCCCAACTCGCATGAATGTAATAGTACTTGGAATCAGTACAAGTCAACTTGCACACAGTGACAGCGGAGGGCATGCTACACATTGCAGTCATGTAGATCATGGTCTAGATTATGATTTTAGGTACAGCCTGTGTAACAGAGGGTTTCGCATAAGCTGTTCCATGCCAGGAATAGACGGGGGAAGCATTATGCTTCACAGACATCCCTCTTAGTTACAGTTCCATTCCAGCTTGCTCCTTGTAGGGGCAGGGGATAGTAATTTGCTACTGGCCTATCCTAGCAGAAAGTTATGACATCACCGGATTTGTGGGGAGAAGGCGCATCACTCCCTCGGCTTCCCCACCCATCTGATACAGGGGGAATAGTGGGAAGGTATAGCATCTGTGAACTCTAAAGTCCAGACACAAAGGCTGCGTAACCCAGCTGGACACGTGGGCAGATACACCAGCCAGGGAAAATAAAATAAAGCCCAAAGTAGAGTTCTGTCTAAGGCCCTTTCCTCAGGGGTGGTTTTATCATGGAATGATTTAAAGCAAAAGCAGAGCAACTGAAAACAATCGTGAGCCCTTCCAGATTTCAACACCCTCCCCCTGAGCAGCCTTTCCTGGATATCTTTTAGGATCCCTGCCGGGTCCCCATGAAGGGACTTACCTCAGGGTCTTACTTAAACCCTCATCTTCTTGAGACTGAGGGCTTGTCTGTACTTACAGGGCTGCAGGGGCGCACTGCACCAGTGTAGCTGCGTCACTGCAGGGTTTAGTGAAGATGCTACTTATGCCTACGGGAGAGCTTCTCCTGTCATTGGAGGTATTCCACCTATGTCGATGAGAGAAGCCCTTCTGTCGACATAGCGCTGTAGACAGCGCGGTTGGTTTGGTATAACTATGGCATTCAGGGCTGTGGATTTGCCACCCCACTGATTGATGCAGTTCTACCAACATAATTGGTAATGCAGACCAAGACTAACTCAGGAGCCTTTCTAGTCTCCAGCAAGTAGTTACTTGACACTTAGTTGATCCATTGCGTGTCCCATCTGGAGACGACATCTTGCATAACCAACACCTGGCCATAACAGACATGCTGATTCCACCTCCATTTAGTCTAATGCTCTGTTATTCCTTGAGAGTGGGGAGAGGTTATGCCCCTGCATCCAAGTCACAATCTAGCCCACAAGATTGAATTAGGGTTTGAAGACTCTAATCCTGCAACTTGTTGAATGCTTTCAACTCCCATTAAGCAGAGAGTGATCAGAAAATTGCAGGGGTGAGCCCCTTGTATTAAATGCATATAGCAAGTACAGGACCTGCAGGATTGCTGAGTTAGTATTAAACAACAGTAACTCAATTTTTTGTTTCAGAGCAGCAGCTGTGTTAGTCTGTGTCCGCAAAAAGAACAGGAGGACTTGTGGCACCTTAGAGACTAACAAATTTATTTGAACATAAGCTTTCATGGGCTACAGCCCATTTCATCAGATGCATGCAGTGGAAAATACAGTAGGAAGATTTTATATACACCGAGAATGTGAACCAATGGGTGTCCAGTGGTTAATTTGTGTCTTTGGAAGTCACTCCCACAGTCCCATTGCAATTAATGGGAGTTGTGTGGCTAAATTCCCTAGGCAGCTTTGAAATCTCATCTTACGTGTACAATCACATAACCTTAAATATGTCAATACCACTTGTCTCATTTTCTTGTCCTCAACAAAACAGTTCAAACCTGGGTGCCTAAAGTTAATTATGGATCTAGTAGCCTAAGTTCCTAAATATGTATCCTGATTTTCAGAATGGCTGAACATCCACACATCCTACTGAAGCCAATGAGAACTGCTCAGCATATTTGATAAATCAAGACACTTTTATTTAGGTGCCTAAATATGGATTTAGGAGCCTAAGAGGCTGGAAAATTTTAGCCCTAGATATATCTGAGGCTTCAGTATAGTGTTGTTGCTAAGTCAAACTTCACCTAGGAAAGACATTTTAATATCATATGCAACCTAATTTAAGTTAAATGTTCCAAGAAGAAGATCTACATGAAGCATTTCTAACAATGTATGAACTACATATTTATGAAGAAAAAAGTATATAGTTAATAATGTACATAAATTACTGCAATTTCATATGTCTAATGCTTCTCTTGTCCTACATTTTGGACAGCTATCTACTTTGAGACAGTAGCATCATGAAATGGCTGGATGTCATTTCATTTGCTATGGTGAATAAACTTGTAGCTTTTGTGACGTTCCTATGATTCTTAGTCCCATTGGAGGATGACGTTTGCTTTAGTGAAATGAGATGCATTTATTAATAGCTCTTTTTACCAGTAACTTATGTGTAGCAAAGTATTTTGTAAAAAGAAAAGGAGGACTTGTGGCACCTTAGAGACTAACAAATTTATTTGAGCATAAGCTTTCGTGAGCTACAGCTCACTTCATCAGATATATTGTGTACTTGCAGCATGGGGAATTCTTCAGATGATTTTCTTTTATGAATAATTGTAAATTTAATATTGGTGTCAACTTCTTTAAATGGCTCATTCTATTTTTTAGTTACACACTCCTTTAGCTGCACAACTCAGCTTTGATGAAACTTGTGCATAATTTTATACTGTATGCCTACAAAGGGAAATAAGAGTATTACAATTTGGTCAATAAGACAGAAGAACATGAGGGAATTTACTTAAAAAAAAATTATTTATTGTGGGATTACAAAAGAGTTGCAGGAAGATGAGGGAAAACATTTTCTGTAGAATAAGACAACTGTGTCAAAAATTAATTCTAAAAATCTAGAAGAGAATCATCAGAAAGTATTTTTCCTCCCACAGAGAACTCCTATTCCAACTACTCTGATGTGCTTGCTTGCAGTATATTAGTCAGTCAGTAGCTGACTGTGTGCTGTTTAGACTTCCAGATGGGATGCGATCCTTAGTAAACAAAGGGGAGAAAAAGGTAGAACTCGAGCTGTGGGGAAGCTGGCTTACTTCTGTCTGTAGCTGTTTTCTTTAATAAACACTTCCTGTTTAAGGAGGACCCTGATACCTTGTATCATGACACCAATTCCATATCCATGCAAAGCAGATAAAAAAATCTCACTTTTTAAGGTCTTGATTGAAATACCTCTAGACTGTAAACTGCTTGAAAATCAAGGGCCTGATCCTGTACTGTCATTGAAATCAGTGGGAATTCAGCCATTGTCTTAACTGGGGTCAGAATCAGAGCCATGTTATTGTATCTATGTTTGAGGAACATCAAGCTTACAAGGATCAAACTTGTATTCTTAGCGAGGCCAAGAATTGTGCAAGTTATGCATAGCCCAAAAAACTGTCTCCTTTCACCATTGGATAGTACCTAAAACAAAACAACCACCAGAAATCCTCTGGAATCCATCTTTACAGATCTCTCTCAGCTGCCTTATGCTGTAGCAACATAAACCCTGATTATCAACATTCTGCATGTAAAAATCTGTACTCCTGAGTGGTCTTCATGGTTCTCAACTATCCCTGTGAGGTATATACATCTCAGATGGTGAAAGTGAAGCACAGAGAGATTAGTGACTTGTCTAATGGTAAGTGAGACAATGGCAAAGCTGGGTTTAGCACCTAGGTGTCCTGACTTACTGTACCCACAAGACTATTTTGAACTCCTACTCTAAATTTATGGCTTTTTATGGCAGATCACTTTTACCAGGTTGCAAAAAACTACTGGAATTTACATGACACATTGATAAATGTTGCTATGTGATGCTTCTTTGAATTTCAGAGTTAGAGATAACGTGTGTTTCTGTGGTTGCTCTAGTAAGTACTAATTTCTTTATTGAGCATCAAAGCACAGAATCACGTAAAAATAAGATAAATGGCTCCAGCACACACTAGACTTGCCCCTGAACTGCACGAATGGTGTATCATTTCTTTTGAAAATGTTTGCTTTTTTCCCCTTGTGCCCCCTTTGAGTGTGTAACAGCAAGACTGAAGCTACTGGACCCCAGGGAAGAGTTTAATGAGTCAGTGTTCTGTGCTTTACATTATATGAATCCTGCTTTTTTTAAAAACATTATTTTAAAAGGCCATTGTTAAAGTTGACGAGTTACAATTTTGAGATCCTCACTTTTCCCACGCCCTTTGAAAAGAAGTTTAAAGAAAGAAAAACAAAGCTCCATCTGATATTCAAATTATCAGATTAAACGTGGACTAAAACCTGAGGGCAAACTTTTCAAAAACTGGAGCCTAAAGATATGATCTGAAATCTATATTTAGGCACTGTAGAGAGATTTGAGATTAAAAACTGTTCAGCACCCAAAGAAGTTGGGAGCCATTAGTTGCGAAACTCTTGAAAAAAGAAGGGAAAAAAAATCCAGCCTGTTTAGATGCCTAAATATGGATTTAGGAGTTCATTTTGTAATCGATTTTTAAAAATTTGGCCCCGGTTTCTAAATCGAGCAACCCTTTTACTCTCACCACTTCAGTCTTCGTGAGTAGCTGTGAAGCTGGTGAACATAAGATTCTCGCAAGTTTCTGTGCCTCATCTTGCTCATAAGATTGGAGCCAGCAGGCAAATGTGAAGCCAACGATGTGACATGCCTGCCTGAGAACAAAGCAGCCAGTAACTCTAATTTCAGCTTTACTGGCCTTGATGTTTACAAAATCTGACATGCCTGTAAACAGGCTAAATGTTTTGGGGCCATATCTTCTAAGTTTCACATCATGGGGAAAACAACAAAAATGCTTAGTAGGACTGAAAACCTGTGGAAAGTCCAACCTATGTTATAGGTGGCCAATGGCTGTGCTGATACGGTCCCCTCTTTACAGGCGAGTTTGCTGTGCAATAGTATGTCAGCAGGGGCACTAGCCAACAGAGAGGTTAGAAAGAGAGAGGTTAAGCAGAATCATCCTTCAGGGGAAAATATGCAGATAAAGACATCTGAAAAAAGTATGTTGTGTCATATAACATGGAACTTCAGTAGCAAAGAAAAATAGCCAAAGCCAAGAAGCAGCTCATTATACTACCACACAGATCCACAACAGCAATTGTGTTACAGCGGACAATCCGACAGGACTGTGGTCTTCTAACCTGTGCAACAATCATTCAGAATGAGAGGTTTTTAATAGCATGTCCCATTGATTTCCCTGTGCCAAACCAACAGTAGGTTATATGCACACCTGTAATAGATAGGGTTATGATTCATATTGTACAAGTTTCAGTGGGAGCTATGTTAGTGGTGTGGTTCCCCTGGACATGTCCCCCCACTACTTGTTCTCTCAGATTTTACCTTCCCTGCTCCCAGGTCTTATATGAACCCAGACTCTATTTAAAATGTGATGGATATTTTTGAACATTTTGATTTCTGTGTATTGCTTCTTTAAAAGTTGAGGTTTCTACAGAAGGCAGCTGCCATTTTTTTAGGTAGAACTGGTGCAGCATGTTAGAGGAGAGAGACACCATATCCACTTATGAAAACGTTACCTTTCTTCTTGTTTTGATGTTCCCCCTCAAATTGAAAAGAAGCTGTTCTGGATTGTGCATGGGAGGAGTGAGAGGGAGTGACAAATTTGACTTTGGCTGGATCAGTTGTCAAAACTACAGCAAAAACACTCACTACTCTCAGAAAAAAAGCTTTAATTCATTCCCCTTTAAATACTGTTTCTGGACCCCAGAGTCTTGTCTAAAAACCCCAGAGGAATATTTGTCTTCATTTTTAATTATCTGCAAGGATAAATACATACACAATAGCATATATATTTTTTTAAAGTTAGAGGAAAGCATTTTAGCTCTAAATTGAGATTCCACCATCAACATTTTTACCTTGGCTGAGCTAGATATTTTCTAATACAAAACTCTGGTCTTGCCTTCATGATGTTATTCTGCAATAGTAAGGAAGAAACCCTGCTTCATAATGCTGAGCACTCCAGTGGGAAACACAAACAGAGTGCATAAACTAAAACATTCATTTCATGAGGTTTTATTAAAAGGTTTCACCTCTAAATTGAGCTGTCACACACTGTTGGGAAACTTTTTACCACAGTTTATTTTAAGTATGTAAAAAACATTAAAGGAATGAAAATTCTGCAGCTTTTCATACAACAGGCATGACCTCTCACAATCTATAGTGAATTTAATCAAATTGGTTGGAAAGTAAAATCATGCCATATGTTTTTTCACTTCCCCCAATTCTTAGAAATGCCCCTAACCTTGTTAACATGCTACAGATTTCTGTCTCTCTCCACAGCAGGCTGTTTGGAGTTCACTCCTAGAAAACTACAGTGCATGATTAAAAGATATCCTCTAGATGAGAGGGACATTCTGTAATTTATAAATCATTCATTTGTGACATAGCTTTATACAGCTTTTCAAGGAATTGCATTAACCGCTTTTTCAGTTTCCTAAATGCTGCTTTCAATAGGCAGTGTCATAGGTCATTACCAGTTTTTCCCTATGTAAGCAATTCCAACTTTTATTAAAAATACTAATTCCTACCCCACTACAGTATTTTTGAGGTAGCATGTATATTAAAAAAAAGTCACAACTTGCCTTGAAATATTAAAGGAATATATTTAAGTGAAGGGCTTTCAGGCAGGAGTGCGTGTGTGTGTGTGTGCGCGTGTGCATGTTCGTTCCTGATGACAGAAAGATTTTAGCCTGCGCAGTCAATAGTAAATTTTATTAAAGTCATTATTTTCCTGTTACAGGCCTTGTGCTTTAAATAAACTACAGCTGACAATGCTGTCTTACATACTGTCATGCTGTAAAACAGACGTTCTTTATTACCACAGGGACAACTCATTTAGAACTTTGGAAGTGTTTTCACATTGGAGTTCCTCATCTGTGGTGCTTGGCCTATGGCTGTTCTTGACTAATACCTTTTATAGTTAGAACTTTTCCCTTTTTCTTTTGAAGATTACAGGGAGGGAAAAGAACTTGCAAACCCAACATTTTCTAGATAAAGATAAATATTCCACTCACGCCATCTGAACTGTATCTCAGTCCTTCTATATTAATGTCATTATGAAAGCTTGAAAATCTTACCATACGCCAAATTCTGTTCAGTTATTCTGATGCCAATTGAGAGTAACTCCAATTAAGTATATTGAATTATTCCTAATATTAATTTCAGCAGTAGTAATACTAGGTTAGTGGCTTGAAGCTCTGGCTGAGATTGGGGTGCCTTTGTGCTAGATGCCGAGTCTATAGGTAGTAACAGCCAGTCCCACCCCTGCAAACATACACGTATGCAACTTTACACACAAGTAGTTGCACTAGAGCCAATTAGACTAAATCACGTGTGTAAAGTTAAGCATCTGTATAAGTGTTTGGGCCTAACAAGAGACACACAGAGCCAGGAGAAAGGAAATAGTATGATGCCTGTTTTACAGGTGGGAACTGAGGCAGACAGATTAAGTGACTTGTCAAAACTGTCAGAAGAAGTCTGTGGCAGAACCAGGAATTCTATTCTATAACCAGTTCTTATACTTCACTCTCCACCACAGTAGAAGTGTCTTCACGTAGTGCATTAGGCAACGTGACGATACATCTTCAACAGAGATCTCCCAAATCCCAATGCAGTGCCTTAACCACAAGACAAGTCCCTCTCTCCTGAGTAGCACTGCTGTAAATAAGAGTAGGCTTTGGCTCTTTGCAACTATGGTGCAGATCTATCATCTTTCACTTCCACTTTCATTCTCTTTTGTAAAAGTTAACTTTTCCATGTACATAGACTTAACCCCCCTCCTCCCCCCAAAAAACCAACAAAAAACAAACCAACCCAGATCTCCAAACTTAGTTTCATGCCTTAAACACAAGGTCATGCTTCCTCCCTCCAGCACTTTTGTCAGCTGTAACCATTGTCATGCAAGTATGAACAAGCCAATACTCTAACATTTGTTTGCGTGAGCAAGTTGTATTTGCAAATACTTGTTTCAATTCCCAGTTGATGTTCAGCAATCTTTTTATTTTCACTTTTCTGAGAATGTTCACATAAATTAATTTTTTTTTTTTGCTGTATGGATGTGTGGGAAATGGCTGTTCTTTTGAACTAGCAGTGTTTGCATGTTAATAAAAGTATTCATGCACAAATACAGGGATTTGCTATTCATCCCTGAAATAATCACCCCTTGTTTATAAAGACTGTCATCTCATCAGGAAGCAATAAACTATACCATGTGATTTAGCTAACTAATCACATACTACAAGTAACATAGCTGAAGATCTAGTCTAACAACCAATAGGTTGAAATATGTTTAAAGTATTTGAACACTTACATATAATGGAGAAAAAAAGTCAATCTGTTCATGATGAATTTACATATGGGGGGGGGGGGAAGAGAGAAGCAAAATGTGTCTCAGAAACCGTTTGCTATGAATATTCACCCATTACTAGATAAGACTACAGTAGTTGCTTGTCTTCCAGAGAGTATCAGAATTGTTCTTTGTATGTTTCTAGGAACTGTTCCAAAATGCCTAGGCTATAAATCTACTATTTGTCACCTTAGGTTCTATGTTATATATGCAGCTAGTCTTTTACTGATGTTCAGATGCTTGTGGTTCATGACAGAGGATATGTATGGTAGATACACAAGCAGGAGGTCACAAAGAGAGAGTCTAAATCTGCATGTTAGCCTCCTGATTTACAACAAACCTTCTCCAGTTGGATCACCTGCAGTTTAATTTGCTGTCTCTTGAATGCGCTGGTTTTGTATGACAGAGTTTAAACACACAGTCATGACTTAAATCATAATATACCAGCTATCACACAATGGTAGCTAAGATAATGCTGTTTCCCCATATAAGATACTGCTGTAGTTTCTCAATAATTACGGTTTGGTAAATTCCTGTTAAATGCTGACTTTTTAAATGGTGACCACTTTGCGGTACTATTTTGCAGTTGTCTTTCAGAATTTAGGGGGGGAGGTGGGGAGATGAAAAGTGTAATTTTTCTAAGGAATTGATTTCCGTATATTTTAAAAATAAATAATTTTGTTAGTTCCTGTACCCCCATTTTCAGGGCTATTCATTGGTTGTTACTAAGAAGGATAAAAACCAAATAGAAACAATGTTTCATAAACTGGTATGTCTCAGACTATTTGGCCTTAATTATTTTGGTACGAAGTTGTGTAAGTCTAGCCCAGTTTTTGCAACTAATCCTTGTTAGGCCTTTCTGCTAAAAATTGAGCCCTTCCCCTGCAACAATCAGTGGTGTCCCTCAAGCCGCTAAACTAGATTCTATCAAAAAAGCATGATTTGTGATGTGTGTGTGTTACTGTTTACTTAAAAGTGCTAAGACTACATTTTCTTATCAACAGGAAACTTTCAAGATATTTAAAAGCACGCCTTTAAACCTTCTGGCAGCAATAAAGCAAAAATGGCAGGTGGCTGCATGAAAGAGGCAGGTTATAGTTATATTACAAACAACTGTCAGGGAAAAAAATACTCTGCTGTGGGGCAGGAGTCTGATCTCTGTTATACTGATGTAAATCCAGAGAAACATATTTGACACAAGTGTAATAAAGATCTGAGAAATAATACCTTCTCTCAGAATACCTTTATGCACTATTAGCCTGTCTGAACACCAGAAACAGTAATAAGAACCAGAGGACTTGTGGCACCTTAGAGACTAACAAATTTATTAGAGCATAAGCTTTTGTGGGCTACAGCCCACTTCATTGGATGCAAAGAATGGAACATATGGTAAGAAGATGTGTGTGTGTGTGTATATATATTAGACACACACACACACAGAGAAGGTAGAAGTTGCCACACAAACTGTAAGAGGCTAATTAATTAAGATGAGCTATTATCAGCAGAAGAAAAAAAACACTTTTATAGTGATAATCAAGATGGTCCATTTAGACAGTTGACAAGAAGGTGTGAGGATACTTACATGGGGAAATAGATTCAATAGGTGTCTTGACCCAGCCACCCCCAGTCTCTATTCAAACCCAAGTTATGGTATCTAGTTTGCATATTAATTCAAGCTCAACAGTTTCTCGTTGGAGTCTTTTTTTGAAGCTTTTCTGTTGCAAAATTGCCACCCTTAAGTCTTTTACTGAGTGGCCAGAGAGGTTGAAGTGTTCTCCTACTGGTTTTTGAATGTTATGATTCCTAATGTCAGATTTGTGTCCACTTATTCTTTTGCATAGAGACTGTCTGGTTTGGCCAATGTACATGGCAGAGGGGCATTGCTGGCATGTTTGACAGGAACAGTAATGTTTGACATGAACTGTCAAATAAGGCCAGCATTTCCCTGCAAAACTAGGTTTGAACATGCATCCATTGCAGTGAAGTATGCTCGGCTTTGGGTAAAATTTTCAAAAGCACTCAAGTCCCATTTTCAGGAGAGACTTGGGTGCCCAATTCATCTACATTTTCAATGACACTTTAAGCTCCTAAATGCTTACATCCCTTTTGAAATGGGACTTGAGTGCTTTTGAAAGTTTTACCCTTTGGTGAGATGGATATTTTTCTTCACACTCTCACTGTTGTATTAGCATACAAAAGGCATGGGTGGTGTTTTAATACCATGTCATTTAAACCTGTTTAGTGCACATCTATAAATGACCCATTGGTAAAAACACCAGTGTTCCCTCTGTACTTCTCTACCAGTAGTGCAATGGAGATTTAAGCAAAACCATCAAATAAGCAATGTTTTAGAGAACTTCTATACAGAAGAGTGTACTGTGTGCTAAAGATAAAGCACACTGGAATTAAATACCTGAATAAAGAAACAGTTTTTGCACACTGATTTTGTGTCTTCTTTTTAGCTTCAATTATAAGGGGCAGAATACATGTTGGATCGAGCAAAGCTCCAGGCTGGATTACCTTTTTTCCAGCGCGCTGTGCAGAAGTGCTTGAAAGAGGACACATGTTCTCCCCCTTTGCAACTGTCCAGTCCCTGCCCACCCTCTCTCAGCACAGATCAATGAAGAGGCCTCAGAGAGGCCTGCACAAAGGATGGACACTGCCGAAGTAGTGAATATCTCCCTTTCTCATGGTTTGGGCTTGGGCTGGGCATGATCCACCATTGTAGTGGGGCGGGGGGGGGGGGAAGGGGAGGGGAAAAAGGAGTAACACCAATATAGGGTGACCATATTTCCCTATGCTGAATATGGGACACCTGGTAAAATTACTCGTATTCAAGCGAGTTCAACGGCAATCAGAACTATGCAGTACAAACATTCAAATTAACACCAAATTGACTGAGCCCTGTTAAAAAGAAATATTATGTAGTTGGATTATTTTTATTTACCTTCTTATTTTTAAGGCTTTAGGGTTCACAGGGGGAGAGATGACATGCACACGCTTCTGTATACCTCTCTCACACGGGGGGAGTGGGGCGTGACCAACCGACCCAACCCTCCCTGCCTGGTGCTCTCTGCCCTCCATGTCTGGTTGGGCCCCCAGGATGGACCTGCCTCTCCTGGTACCTGGCACTGCATCTTTCCAAGGCAACATGTGGGGGGGAGGGTATGTAGGGTCACATTCCTCCCCCACCCCTGATTTCTGTCAGGGTTTGCACCAGAACATGGGTAGAAACAGCCTATCAGCACCATGCAAGAAGGAAGGGACAGGAGCTGCTTCCAGCCACAGGAGAGGAGCGGGAGGGATGACCTGGCCCGCGTCTTTGCAGAGTTCATCTCTTCCCCTGCCCACCCCCACCATCCCCGTATGGCTGGAAGCAGCTTGTTCCTTCCTAGTCACACAGTGTCGAAAGGCAGCTAACACCTCCAGGCTGCTGCTGGCCACTGACATACACCGGTCACTGACATAACCCAGCTGCCTGATGTCCCTCAATCATAGGCACCAAGTTTGTAATCTGCCAGGGGGTGCTCCCCACTCTGGCTTCACCAAGGCCCCACCCCTGTCCTGCTTCTTCCCACCCCCACTCTACCCCTTCCCGCCTCTTCTTGCCCCTGCCCCTCCCCCCAGCACGCTGCACCCTCGCTCCTCACCCTACCCCCACGCCTCCTGACACCATGAAACAGCAGCTGATCCATGGCAGGCAGGAAGTGCTGGAAGGCAGGGGGAGGTGCTAGGGAGACTGCTGGTGGGTGCTCAGCACCCACCATTTTTTCCTCTGTGGGTGCTCCAGCCCCATAGCACCAATGGAGTCGGTGCCTATGTCCCCGGCTACAGTGTGGGCAGGAAGGGGTTAAGCCCAAAGGATGCACTGTGCACCAGGGCCCAGGGAACCGACTGCAGGGGCTTCAGTGAATACGGCCAGAGAGGTGGCACACCAGCAGAGGGTGCCTAGGGGATGGAGCAGCCCTGCACTTCCTGGGGGAAGGACCCAGGGTCAGGGAGGAGAGGGATGGATGAAAAGGGTGCTAAGACCTTGCCCAGGGGGCTGCTGTGGAGCCTGCAGGGTCAAGATGCATATAGGCTGGAAATAGCTTTCCCTGCCCCCACCACTCCAGAGCTTAGCTGAGAGATGGAGAGGCTTCCCCATGCCAGTGCTGTGTGGGGCTTTGGCACATGCAGGGCTTGGCTCTTCCTGGCCAGCGCCCCTGGCTGGAGGGTCTGGGGTGTTCCTGAGGTACTGGCCCAGCCAGAGGCAGTGGGAGAAGGAAGGAGGCTGCCAGCCAAGCTGCTGATGAGCTGAGCACTCCAACCAGGAGCTGGTTCTCTGCACAGACGCTGGGAGTGGGATGCAACACGCTGGGCAAGGATATGGGGGACCAGCGGGGCTAAGGGTGGGGTGGAAGAGAAGGAAAAAAAGCTGGGAGAGGACAGCAAGGAGGGAGCACTTAAAGGGCCGATGGGTGAGTAGCAGAGGCGACATGTAACCGGATGCTACCTGGCACCTGCCCATACTCACCAGCTGCCACAACGTGCAGCCAGCGCTGGCTGGAAACGGGACAGGGGCGAGGTCCTGCTGGCCGAGAGCCGACATGCAGGAGGGGCTGGCCCTGCACGCTGCAGCTTTGTCCCACCCCCAGCCTTGCACACCCACCCCCATCATTGGTCACTGGATGGACCCTTTCACTCACTGCTAGTGGGCAGGCGGCTGGCAAGCAGGGATCTGGCCAGCAGCGGGACCCACCAGTACTGATATGGCAGGGGCGGGGGGTAGGAGGAGAGGGAAGAGGAAAGAGAAAATATGGGACAATTTGCCCAATTTTTAAGAAAAAGTCAGGACACCTGCAGGACGGCTTAAATACGGGACTGTCCCTTTAAAAATGGGACATCTGGTCACCGTACACCAGTATGGAGTGCTGGGTCTAATTTGCTGCTATATTTCTCTGTAGTGTGATAGGTATGCTTTACACACACAAGATGACAAATTCCTTTCCTTTGTTTTGCCAGAGGAACTAAGCATCTGCTCTGTACTGTGCTAAAAAATGAAGACACTTAAGGAATTTAGCATGTCTTGTCTCTATGATTTGACAGCGACTTAGACCTCAGAAGGGATAAAGATCATTGGATGGAACCTTGCCAACGTATGAAAATTCTGTTTTGCATTGAGCTCTTTTGCTTGTGGCTGGTTGTCGGAAGGAGTGAGGAATAGCTCATAAAAAGGATCCTCACTGTTGCAGTAACAGAGCAATTGCATATACAAAAGCATACTCCAAAACCCTTGGAAGGCAGAAGTTTAACAAGCTACATTACTTCATTTGTTTTCCTCTCTCTGTCTTTCCCATTTAATAGACTCGTTGGTGCTGGTGACCAAAGTGACAATGGAGGCAGCAGGCAATGACACATTGCAAGCATGCCTTTGACTGACTTTGATCCAGTGACGCTGAGTGCAGAGGCAAGCGGAATTGCGCAAGGTGGCTCAAACACATTCTCCTGGATTTCTTTCTTTCCAGGGGATCAACTGCTTATGAGGAATATCCATTATTTATATTTAAAAGAGAATTATACTAGTAGGAATGCATGTAATTATGTAATTAAACTGGAAACGAACCGTGCGAAACCACACTGCTTTAGATACGTATGTTAAATACAGTAGAGCAAATTTTGTATGGACTTCTACCCATTCAACATCATCGACTTCAGTGGGAGTGCACCGATTGTAGATCAGAATATTTGGCCCAATAGACCATATCCATGCCTGATTTGACTATAGCTGGTGGAATTATACTGGAGTATCCATATGTTTGATATGTATATTTTGAGGTTCATTTTCATTTATTTATTAAGCATCCAGTACAGAAATGATCAGATTTCTTCCTAGGTTTGGCATAAACTTCACTGTTTAAATATGCTGTATGATTTTTCTAAATGTTGGGTAGTCAGTCCCTATCAGAGAGCTGTGTCAGTCCTAATCATTTTAGCAACATAGCTACTTTGAGCACATCAGACCTGTCCTCTGCAATCTACAATGGCCTCTCAGAGAACGTACAGTCAAATTCAAGGTCTCTGTCCTTGTCTTCAAGGTGTTCAGTGGGACTAGGCATGGGATCACTAAAAGATGGCCTGAATCTCTGGGATTTGGACTGTAGTAGATAACTTCATTCCTAAAGCATGAGGAAGCTGTCCATGGCAAGGGTAATGCCCATCTTTGAAGGAGATGGAGCTGTCTCACACATCAGACCAAGGCTGTGGAATGAAGTCTCGCAGGATCTAAGAACTGCAAGAGCTTCTTGTGGGGTTTTTTTTTTTTTTTGGCGATTCCTTGTCTGAGCTTCCAGAATTTAAGAAATCAAAAGGAGGGTTAAAGTTTAGTCAGAGGTCAAGTGTAAGGGTCACATTTGCTAAATCAAAGAACTAAGACCGTGCTAAGGGAAAGTTAAAGGATAAATGAAAGTGAATAGCCTGCTCATGGAACAATCCATAGCCTGAAATATACTAAACTTCTGATGAAGTCCACCATGATCAGAATTAAGTGAGAAGAATCACCAGTTTAAGGTAACTGCAACTAGTATGATCACCAGGTATTGGATGATTTGTGTGTGTGTGTATACACATTACGTGTACACACGTATATCTATATCTTAGATAATCTCTATTTAACTTCAGAAAAAGGAGTCTGGATTTACCTAATTCAACACAGAAATAAAATGTCTATATCACTAAAACTGGGTTTTCTGAGCTGGCAAAGGACTACAATAGGGGTTTATCTGGAGCCATAATCTTTAAAGATAAACCCATTAGAATTAAAGCAAATTGCGTGCTATGCCTAGAGCACCTTCATGGTGCAGATATCAAGTACTCACTTCTTAGAGACTCATGTGTAGTTTACACAGAGGCCATGAGGTTTCCTAGAACACCATGCAAAACTTCAAGGACACGTAAAGTAATCCAGTGTAAATCCACAGGTTCGTATTAAATGCCACTTTTTTCCTGGAGAATCCCCAAATCCATAAAGCAAAGCAGTTTAAATTATTATGTGTTAGAGATTATAGTAATACATCCTAAAACACCATACATTTCTTCTGAACTACTATGTGCTATTCCTTCAAACAAAGGCAATATGATCAGAGTTTCCACACAGCCATTTATCAGAAGCTGGCAACTTTCTGCCCTTTTTAAAAAAAAAAAAAAAAAAATACCCCAGAGACAGTACCATCTTTATGCCAATGACTCACAAATCCACCTCCCCACTCCAAATCTGTTTAATCCGGAATCTCTGCTGGCTACTCTGATGTCTCCTCTTGGGTGAGTTGCCATCAGATGAAACTTCAGATAATCAAAACTGAACTTTGTCATACCTCTACATTCCCTTCTTTTTAGGCACTGTTGATAATACCACCATCCTGCTTCTCAAGCAGGTCTAATTTAGGGATATCTTTGATGCTGCCTCCCCAATCTCTAGACCCACACATTCAGATAACATCCAAATCTTGCCATGTCCTCCATAACACTTCCAAATCCAGCCTTGTGATACCACCTCAAAAAACTCTTATTCAGGCCCTCATCACCTTCCATCTTGGCTACTGCAACCTGCTCCTCCCTGAACCCCTATTCAACTCCTTAACCCCCAAAATGCATTTCTTAAAAATTGTCTTCCTGGTCCAAATTTTGACCATATCATCCTGTCTCTGAGTCATAGAATATCAGGGTTGGAAGGGACCTCAGGAGGTCATCTAGTCCAACCCCCTGCTCAAAGCAGGACCAATCCCCAACTAAATTATCCCAGCCAGAGCTTTGTCAAGCCTGACCTTAAAAACCTCAAAGGAAGGAGATTCCACCACCTCCCTAGGTATCGCATTCCAGTGTTTCACCACCCTCCTAGTGAAAGAGTTTTTCCTAATATCCAACCTAAATCTCCCCCACTGCAACTTGAGAGCATTACTCCTTGTTCTGTCATCTGCCACCACTGAGAACAGTTTAGATCCATCCTCTTTGGAACCCCCTTTCAGGTAGTTGAAAGCAGCTATCAAATCCCTCCTCATTCTTTTCTTCTGCAGACTAAATAATCCCACTTCCCTCAGCCTCTCCTCATAAGTCATGTGTTCCAGTCCCCTAATCATTTTTGTTGCCCTCCGCTGGACTCTCTCCAATTTTTCCACATCCTTCTTGTAGTGTGGGGCCCAAAACTGGACACAGTACTCCAGATGAGGCCTCACCAATGTCGAATAGAGAGGAATGATCACGTCCCTCGATCTGCTGGCAATGATTCTACTTATACAGCCCAAAATGCTGTTAGCTGTCTTGGCAATAAGGGCACACTGTTGACTCATATCCAGCTTCTCATCCACTGTAACCCCTAGGTCCTTTTCTGCAGAACTGCTGCCTAGCCATTCAGTCCCTAGTCTGTAGCAGTGCATGGGATTCTTCTGTCTCTGCACTTGTCTTTGTTGAACTCATCCGATTTCTTTTGGCCCAGTCCTCTAATTTGTCTGGGTCCCTCTGTATCCTATCTACCACTCCTCCCAGTTTAGTGTCATCTGCAAACTTGCTGAGGGTGCAATCCACACCATTCTCCAGATCATTAATGAAGATATTGAACAAAACCAGCCCCAGGACCGACCCTTGGGGCACTCCGCTTCATACCGGCTACCAAGTAGACATGGAGCCATTGATCACTACCCATTGAGCCTGACGATCTAGCCAGCTTTCCATCCACCTTATAGTCCATTCATCCAGCCCATACTTCTTTAACTTACTGGCAAGAATACTGTGGGAGACCGTATCAAAAGTCAAGAAATAACACGTCCACTGCTTTCCTCTCATCCACAGAGCCAGTTATCTCATCATAGAAGGCAATTAGTTTAGTCAGGATTCCATCAGCTCCCCATTCTCCACCACATCAAACTCAAACTTGTCCTAATTTTTCGAAGTCCTTCACAACTTATCCTGACCTACCCACTCCTTTACCTTATTGCATTGCCCAACAATGATGCTGGTCTCAATAGCTATTGTCCACCTCCCTACAAGGGCCTTCATGTTTTCTGCCATGCTGTCTGTTCTCTCATACTTGGACCTCCTTCCAGAAACTAGTCTACAAGCCATTACTCTGTTCTTCGAACTCCACCTCAAGACTGACTTCTACCATGACACCTATGAGAAACTGCCAACTGAAAATGGTTAGTTTGTTTGCCAGTGGAGATTACTGGTATCAATTTATTACATGACTAGTTTATGTAACCACATGTTCTTATCACTGTTACCTTTGTCCTTTTTTCCCAGTCCCTCGGATGGTTGGTAACCCTCACTTTTGATTCTATATAGGTTTTCATATTACCCACATCACCGTAGTATCACTTATCACATCATGTCCCATCTGAGATATTAAACTCTTTGCATGGGGACTGTCTTACTATGTGTTCATGCAGCACCTAGCTCGATGGAGCCCTTATCCAGACTAAGGCCTTCAAGCGCTTCCATATAACTAGATGATATCAAATCAGGAAAGCTGGGCCATGATTTTCAAACCTGGGTGCCTAAAGATAGGTTTTTAAATCTAAATTTAAGCACTTAATTGGCCTGATTTTTAAAAGCACTGAGCATCCAGCAGCTCTATTGACTTACTACCACTCACTCTGCTACTCACTGACAAGGTGATCCTTATTTTTCCTGCTTTACCTTATTTTAGCCATCTGAAAAATAGGTATAATTTGTCTCTCTCTCTCTCACACACACACACACACACACACACAAGAGCATGGAGCAGTGTTCATTTGTCTGATATAGTATCATAGTTATGTTCACTTTGAGGACCTCAGATCAAAGGTGCTGCATAAGAACAAAGCAATATTAAACATCTTTTATCTGAAAATGGTAGAGGTCTGTGGTATATCTGAGTCCAACTTAGCTATTTAGAAGGTCCTTACCTTTAAAGAAGCTATGCACATCAGGCAGAGAAGGAATATAAGGAGGTATCAATGGATTATGCAGCTTTGGAGGACAGAACTTGTTTATATAATCAGAAGATCTGCCTTAAGTGGTCTTTAAAGAAAGTCAGATTTTGTTTAAAAAAGAGGAAGGCTTCATTAACTAGACTCCATAGATCTCTCACGTGTTCAAATTAAGGATTGCAAGTTCTTGAAACTTGACAAGGAAGGCACAATTGGTGCTGTCTGCTGTCTGAACTAGAGGTAAGTGCAAATTAAGGTCTTCCTCTCTCAGTATTATAAATATACAGCTCCTGTTCTCAAAAGTTTAGTGAAGAAAGAAAGGGGCTATTGTGTTTTGTTTAATTATTTGAGGACTAAATGAAAATTTTAAAGTGTCAAATAACCAGAATTTTGAAACGTGCAAAGAGCTCACCTGAAGCTCATTCTAATAAGAAGTAGTTGGTATTTACCCCCAAATCCTCACTGAATATTATAAGACACCAAATTAAAAATCAGTAATTTGTAGACGTTGATGGAGGTTAGAGTTACAAGAATATGAGCAGTATGCAGTACTTTAAAATATATCCAACTATAACTCTTGTTCTTACTATAATTGTTGGTCTCACTATGACTATTTGTGGATTTAGATTCAATTTATGTGAATCTCATAGTGCACTTACGTGTAGTACCTTTTCTGAATTAGGAATTCTTATATATAGTATGAATCAAATCCTACTCGCTTTTTAAAATGGGTATAAATATAGCACAACCCCATTGATGTAAATGGAAGCTATATCAGCTTTACACTGGTTTAACAGAGAGCAGAATTTATCTCATCATGGAAAATAGTTATTGGTAAACTTATCGAGTTTAATCCTGAAGACAGATAGGTCTTTTGCCCCCTCTGCTTCCCTTGGAAGGCTATTCCAGAACTTCACTCCTCTGATGCTTAAAAACCTTCATCTAATTTCGAGTCCAAACTTCCCGATGGCCAATTTATATCCATTTGTTCTGGTGTCCACATTGGTATTGAGCTTAAATAATTCCTCTCCCTCTCCGGTATTTATCCCTCTGATATATTTATAGAGAGCAATCATATCTCCCCTCAGCCTTCTTTTAGTTAGGCTAAACAAGCCAAGCTCTTTGAGTCTCCTTTCATAAGACAGGTTTTCCATTCATCGGATCATCCTAGTAGCCCTTCTCTGTACCTGTTCCAGTTTGAATTCATCCTTCTTAAACATGGGAGACCAGAACTGCACACAATATTCCAGATGAGGTCTCACCAGTGCCTTGTATAACAGTACTAACACCTCCTTATCTCTACTGGAAATACCTCGCCTGATGCATCTCAAAACCACATTCGTTTTTTTCACGGCCATATCACATTGGCGGCTCATAGTCATTCTGTGATCAACCAATACTCCAAGGTCCTTCTCCTCCTCCGTTACTTCTAATTGATGCGTCCCCAGCTTATAATTAAAATTCTTGTTATTAATCCCTAAATGCATGACCTTACACTTCTCACTATTAAATTTCATCCTATTACTATTACTCCAGTTTACAAGGTCATCCAGATCCTCCTGTGTGATATCCCGGTCCTTCTGTAAATTGGCAATACCTCCCAGCTTTGTATCATCCGCAAACTTATTAGCACACTCCCACTTTTTGTGCCGAGGTCAGTAATAAAAAGATTAAATAAGATTGGTCCCAAAACTGATCCTTGAGGAACTCCACTGGTAACCTCCCTCCAACCTGACAGTTCACCTTTCAGTATGACCCGCTGTAGTCTCCCCTTTAACCAATTCCTTATCCACCTTTCAATTTTCCTATTGATCCCCATCTTTTCCAATTTAACTAATAATTCCCCATGTGGCACCGTATCAAATGCCTTACTGAAATCTAGGTAAATTAGATCCACTGCGTTTCCTTTGTCTAAAAAAAATCTGTTACTTTCTCAAAGAAGGAGATCAGGTTGGTTTGGCACGATCTACCTTTTGTAAAACCATGTTGTATTTTGTCCCATTT
Source organism: Natator depressus (assembly GCF_965152275.1). Taxonomy (NCBI): domain Eukaryota; kingdom Metazoa; phylum Chordata; order Testudines; family Cheloniidae; genus Natator; species Natator depressus. Next base: position 234,958,812 of record NC_134234.1, on the reverse strand, counting down.
ACCATTGACCTCAATGTCCTTAACTACTTTCTCCTTCAAAATTTTTTCCAAGACCTTGCATACTACAGATGTCAAACTAACAGGCCTGTAGTTACCTGGATCATTTTTTCCCCCCCTTTCTTAAAAATAGGAACTATGTTAACAATTCTCCAGTCATACGGTACAACCCCTGAGTTTAGAGATTCATTAAAAATTCTTGCTAATGGGCTTGCAATTTCATGTGCCAATTCCTTTAATATTCTTGAATGAAGATTATCTGGGCCCCCCAATTTAGTCCCATTAAGCTGTTCGAGTTTCGCTTCTACCTGAGATATGGTAATATCTGCCTCCATATCCTCATTTCCATTTGTCAGGCTACCATTATCCCTAAGATCCTCATTAGCCTTATTAAAGACTGAGGCAAAGTATTTGTTTAGATATTGGGCCATGTCTAGATTATCCTTAACCTCCACTCCATCCTAAGTGTTTAGTGGTCCCACTTCTTCTTTCTTTGTTTTCTTCTTATTTATATGGCTATAGAACCTTCTACTATTGGTTTTAATTCCCTTTGCAAGGTCCAACTCTACTTGACTTTTAACCTGTCTGACCTCAATAAGGTAGCTTTCCTTGCTGATCCCTCCCATCTTCTACTCCTTGTATGCTTTCTGCTTTTTTTAAAAAATCACCTCTGAGATGCTTGCTCATCCAGCTTGGTCTACAACTCCTGCCTATGAATTTTTTCCCCTTTCTTGGGATGCAGGCTTCTGATACCTTCTGCAGCTTTGACTTGAAGTAATCCCAGGCCTCCTCTGCCTTTAGATCCATAAGTTCTTCAGTCCAATCCACTTCCCTAACTAATTTCCTTAAGTCAAAAAACCCTAGTCACAGATTTATTTTTGTTTATCCTTCCATTCAGTTTGAACTAAATTCGCTCATTGATCACTTGAGCCAAGGTTGTCCCCTACAACCATTTCTTCTATGAGTCCTCACTACTCACCAAAACCAAATCTAAAATGGCATCCCCTCTAGTTGGTTCAGCAACTACTTGATGAAGGAATCCATCAGCTATCACATCTAGGAAAATCTGAGCCCTATTATTATTATTACTAGCACTTGTCCTCCAGTCTACATCTGGGAAGTTAAAGTCTCCCATGATCATGCAGTTTCCATTAGTATTTACTTCATTAAAAACATTAAAGAGGGCTCTATCCATATCCAAAGTAGATCCCGGCAGTCTATAGCATACCCCAAGCACTATCTCAGGGGAGGCTCTAGTAGTTTTCTTCCCCAATGTGATTTTTGCCCAGACAGACTCTGTCTTATCCATTCCATCGCTTCTTATTTCTTTACATTCTACCTCATCATTGATATACAATGCCACTCCACCACCTTTACCTTTATTTCTGTCTTTCCTAAAGAGCACATACTCTTCAATACCTGTAGTCCAGTCATTACTACTATTCCACCATGTTTTTGTTATCCCTATAATATCTGGTTTCACTTCCTGCACCAGTAGCTCTAGTTCCTCCATTTTGTTACCTAGGCTCCTCGCATTGCTGTACAAACATCTTAATTTTTGCTGTTTGGCCTCACTCACATTCTTTACCCAATTAGGCACGGTCATTCTACAGCTAGTATGACCTATTAGACTGGTATCCACACTGCCCTTCCTCCTTATGTCCATTCTCCTACCCATGGCTGTATCCTTTCTTATTTAGTTTTCTTCCCTCTCAATGCTAAAATCCGGCATGGAGATTACCTGGACATCTCCCAGCCGCCCCCTCCACCTCCCCATTCCTAGTTTAAAGCTCTCTTAATCAGTTGTACCAGCCTCCATACTAGAAATCTATTTCCTTCCCTACTAAGATGAAGTCCATCCCGAGAGATCTGTCCTCTGTCCATGAATGCCTCCCAGTGGCCAGACATCCCAAAGCCCTCCTTATAGCACCACTGCCTGAGCCATCTGTTGATAGTCATAATCTTGTCACACCTTTGTTGCCCTTCTCTAGGAACAGGCAGAATCCCACTTCATTGACTTCAGTTGGTCTTTTGGGTGCTAAGGACATCTGAAAATTGGGCTCATCTTGCTTCTAGTGCACTTAGGGATATTGAGTTGTAGTCTCAACTTAGCAAGACAATTACTACAGAATTAATTAGGTTTAGCTAGTATCTTGGATATCAGAGGTGTGTGAGAGCATGCATGGAGTATCCCAATGAAGTGAATCCACCATAGACAAGATGCAATTATGAGATTTCCTCATGCCTCTATCAGAGGTATCAAGTGCTGTTACTGAAAATATGGAGTAGAAATTAGTCACACAACGTACAATAGAAAATTGAAAAACTAGCATAAGACTTTTGCTTTGTTTTCAAACAAGCACTTAGGCCCATGCCTTATGAGGAAAATAGTCTTACTCTCTAACAATATCTTGTTTACATGCTTCCCCCCCCACGCGACACACTCTTACCCATGATCAAAGGCTATTGATTTTTTTTTAAAGTACACATTGAAGAGATTATTAGGTCTGATAATTTCTCATAGGGAAGACCTTACACTCATGCCTTTGTTAAAAAATGGTCAAAAGCAAATGAAATATTATGCTTAAGGAGGTTGACAGAACATTCACTCACATTTTCTTTTATAGCCCCAAAGCCCCTTTTTTATTTTCAGAAGGGGGAAAAATATTTTGGCTGCTTTTGTGACCAGGCTAAAGGGGGAGGGGGGAAGAGAAGAAAAAAAAAAGTTACTGTGTGCAGTTAATATCGAACAGCAGCCATCTCCAGATGATCCCTGCTGCATCCAATTTCTGCCAAAATGCTTTCTGTTAAACCTCCATCAAACAGACACACGGCGCACAAAAGAAAACCTCATCACCAAGGGAAACTAATCCACCGGTGCGCAATGTAAGCCTGTCAACTTTTTATTATAAGAAGTCA